>NC_043984.1:34398729-34416229 GCF_902150065.1 Myripristis murdjan
AAACCAAGTCTGAGGAGCAGAAAAGTGAAATCTTTCATTGAAACCAAGTGACTCAAAACTGACAACTTTGTCGTTTTTGCTTTTGTGTCATTTGAACATCATGTTTTCAATGTGCCTGCAGTCTCTTCACTTCCAGTTTTTAACCCGGACGTCAAAGAAAATGGATGATCAACTGCATAATCCACCTCGTTCATGCAACGCTGCCATTGTCACCCCCACTCCTGGCTTCAAGCTTTTTTGCCGCTCACCACCTCACTTCCCCACTTCACTGGACGTCCCGTTACTGTGTTAGTCTTCCTGAGGGCTGAATGAATTCACCCATGACTGGAGGCTGACGCTGATCCTGTGTTTTTCTATTCTATTCTATTTTCTAGTATTTGGTGCTGTTGCTGCACTAGCTCCCACCAAAAATTTCAAACAATCTGCTGTATGTTTTTTTCACAATAATTTTCACATCTTTATTGTAAAATATTGTAAAAGTGCATTTATACCCGTCATCCCTGGTCACTGGTGACAGATGTGTTCAAGACAAACGTAAATCCCAATCAAACAAAAACTGCTGGTGATATAAAACACTTTTAATCCAGTGGGATTGATAGTGTCCACTTCATCAGCTCCAGCTGTCCAGTTTGATTCAGGTTCAGATCAGCAGCTCTGCCATAAACTCTACCTTTCAACAAAGTTTCTAATGTTCAGTTTGTGTTGACATTGTGCAGAATGTGTCACTTTAATTCTGTGTTTATTACTGAGGTTGTAGTTTGCAGAGGTCTGCTACTGGACTACATTATACTGAGAGGTGTTTCTAATTTTTTGTCCTCCCTATTTATATACATGAGGGGGGACAGAATATTGGAAACACCTCTCAAAATAATGCAGTCCAGTCCAACAGCAGCACTAACTATGAGCTCAATGCCAAACATTGAAGTGAATGAACACCTCTATTGTAACAACAAGACAAGCTGAGCATTATAGGCAGCAGAATAGGAAACTTTATGGCACAACAATTTGCAAGTGTGAACCGTCGGCTCTGTAAAGCTATTTTCCAGACACAAACATCGCGGCTCATTGCTGTTTTCACAGAGCAAACAGAGATCTCTTCCCCTTTAGACGTCAAGTCGTAACTGAGGTGCCAGTTGGTTTCTGTCTCCTGGTTTAACTCTCAGGGCCGGACGCAGCACCTGCAGCTGCCATCAAAGACTCGTGTGACGACCCCTGCAGCCGGGCACTAGGGGCCCCTGTTGCTTTTTTAGTGTGTTGTGTGTTTTCTTTGTTTTGCAGGGACTAGTTTTGGCTGGAGGGTCATCAGTGGCACACACACCCCTCACTCTCCAGACAGCTGAGACTCCCACTCCCACAGCGGGCATGGCAGTTGCTTGCATTTCATTTTTCACATACATTGCCACACATCCAGACACAGTTCTACATTCCTCATGCACTGCTCGTACATGTTTTTGTTGCCTGTGTTTTTTTTGTTTTTTTTAAATAAAGGGCTTTTCTTAGCCTCATTTTCATCGGTGGAAGTAGGAGCATCTCTGAGAACAGAGGACGTTAGGCCAAGGTTTACAGAACTGGTCAACTTTAGAGGGATGTTACTGTGATGAATTCAGACTTACCAAGTGGTTCATGATGATGTCACTCCAGGTTCCACTGTTAAAGCCTCAAAATTTAAAAGAGCCCTTCTCGCCCAGCTTGTGACCTCTTTAATTTCCTCTCCTCCCATAAAACACTGAGGAGCATTAACAGCAGAATTTATAGATTCTGAAACAGATCATATCCAGAGGCTGTCAGCCTGCAAAACTCTTCAAAGAGACTCTTTTAACCCTTCAACCAGTGGTGCAATATGTGTTTTTTATGTTTGGACTTTAAACAGTTTTCTGCTTTGACTTATGTTTGTCTATTCTGACTGATCTCAGCTCAAATCATCTTTACTCTGTCACTGCTGCAGGTTAAAAACGACTTTTTATGAAGAGTGGTCCAAGTTTCTTTATATTTCATCATATTAAATGGAAAGAGAATAATTGGATCCTAAAATATAGCATTGGCGAGATAGTCTTCCATGCAGAAGAAGCCATGCAGCATAAAAACCATGGAATCTGTCACAGGGTGCCTGGTGACCATCCCAACAAAAAGAGTTCCTTCATGCATCAGAAAAAGGTTCTTCAGTCATGAGTCACCGCAGAACCCTTCATTGTGCTGTAAGGAACCCTTTAGGAACACATGAAGTGTTAGATGGAATATTTTATGAACTGATTTACTACTTTTTATTTGTATTTTAACTAGTCAGAGGGTTCACAGAGGATTTATGATTCCATACAGCCGCTGGAACGGTTTCTCAAGATCCTGTAGGAACCCTCTTTTTCTCAGCAAAGTTTTATTCCATTTTAAATCTAATATTTCAAGATTATTTCTGTTTTCTGTGCACTGTCCTTTGTAGTTGTTGTTGTCATTTTTCCTCTAAAAGTGACCAGTTTTTTTTTTTTTCTAATTTGAAGAGCAGGCTGTAACCTCCTGTGTGTGTGTCTGTCTGTCTCTTTTAGAGGCTCATGTTGTTTCATGTGTTGACGCTCCGCAGCACACACACTATAGAGCCGTCCACTCGTCGCTATGGCAACGCCCATCCGACTGTGCATGCATCAGTGTGTGTGTATTTTACAATGAACTGCAACCTGTTCGCCTGATGCAGATTAAATAAGATTACACTCAAAACAACAGAAAGCAGCTGCAGCAGGAGAACACGTGATGGAGGCTCTGTGAACCACAACTGAAAACGTATTTATTCAACATTACTTTTAACTGTCACGCTCCCTTTGTTCTTTTATTCTGTTCCTTTGTATATTTTATTGTTTCTATGTCTTCCTTTGTTTAATCTCCATCTTTTACATATTTTACTGACATTTGTTCTTTTTCTGCCTCTAACGTTTGTTTTTCAGTTGCCTGGTTTTATTGTGCAGTACTTGGACTTGTTTTTATTTTGATTCTAGTTTTTTTTTTTTTTTACTTCTTTGTTAAGCACTTTGAGCCACACCCTCTGTATGAAAGGTGTTATGTAAATAAAATATTCGCTTTTTTAGCTGCTATGAAATTATTTTGAACTCATGACAACTATTACTGTTACTAATTTCAGTGGAGTTTCAGTGTCCAGTGGTCTAAAAATGTATCAATGTAGTAATTACAGTACTGCGTCTTAGGTGTGATGAGATTGCTATGACTTTATAATATTGATCAATATCTTACTGATAGAGCCTTATCAAACCCTATAACCTCATGTTTGTAGTGTGTAGCTCAGCCCAGACTCAAACGCAAAGCATCCAACACTGAAAAAAAAGTTTTACTGGGTGGATTATTTATTTCCTACAGTACAGTACTATAAAACAGTACAAAAATTATACAAAATGTAGAAAAAAATAATACAGGAAAATAAAAATCTAACTATACAGAACTGCAACAGAAGGGACGTTTCCAAGAATATTAAAAAAATAATAATAATAACAAAAAAATATAAAAGCATATTTACAAGAAAATGCTGGACCTTCCCTTCAATGAAGCCAAACCTGCCTCTGAGCCAGAGGTCAGAGGTCAGCGCTCTCCCATCCACAGCGGCTGAATCCTTGAAGTCAGAATGATAAAACTACTTTATAGACATTTTAAATACATTATCATAACCCACAGGAATCCAATCCAGTCATGAGACAGAGATTATGGAGAACCACACGGTTGTAAAAATGACTGGAGCAACAGATAATGTAGTAATCATTTTCATAACTGGTCAAAATGTAAGACGATGTCCTTCTAAATGGGTTCAAAATATAATAAAACATGATTATGCGATCAATTCATGCTCTTTATAGTGCTCTTATAGCGGCCAATTAATGTACTAACGAATTGTTAACATTAAAAATAATTTAAGTGTGAAGATAACAGATTATCCACTGATAAATTCATAATAAATTATAAGTTTTAATCCTTTTATTACATTTTGTGAATAATTCTGGCACATTTTGAAAAGTTACTTCATTACACGGTTACACTGTCTGTTGCTGCAGTGACTCCTCATTTTCACCACATCTCTCAAACACACACACATGCTCCTCGTTCATGCTGCATATGTTAATAACACATTAACGTTAAAGGTAAGAGTGATGTTGTTATTAAAATATGTTATGCACCGTCTCGCTTCAGTCCTAATAAATCTCCATTTCATCTTCTGCCAGAGGGAAACCGGCACTAGACCAAAACAAAAAACAAGACTACTGGCCACTGGTTAGTGCACTGGTACGGTTTCCCTCCATGGCCAGAAACATCAGTGTGAAAAATCATATGAATGTTGATAAAATCTTACTTCTATCACTGTTATATCATGTGTGTATGATTTCTAAAATACTTAAAACCTTATGACAAGGCTCAGTCTTGGCTGAAAATTCCATCTTAATAACACAGAACCTCCCACCTACAGACAGTCTGGATCTTCTCATCAACTCCCAAGTGTTTTGGGGGTTAAAGGAACTTCCAACTTTTTGTTCATTTGGCCCTTGGGCTGATGAAGATTTGGCACCAAATCATCTCTGATCTGTCTCCTGTGCATGTTTAATGCTTTAGCAATCACAGAGAATTATTTTTTTGGTGGTTTTGCTCCTCTCCCATCCCTCTATAGATGCTGGAGTTGCTCTCAGGCGATGGGCACAGGCAATATTTTCTTCAGGACTTCATTGGCAAGTTCTGAAAAGTTTGGTTTGAAGATGAGAAATGTACCAGCGAACGACAAGAAACCAAATGATGGTACTTTTTAAAAGGACAGTAGGAGACATCAGTGCTTCGTTGACTAAATGAGATGCTTCAGTGAACAGTCGATGATGAATTTAAGGCTGCGTTCCAAAATGCTGACAATACTACCTGTTTCCACTGGCGGGAAACTCGGTGGGCAGTGTCACAGGAAAGCATTTGCATATTTATATTTTGTAAATCTGTCTCTCTATGTTGCCTGTTGCTGAGATTCGTTGTTTCAGATCCCACAGTGTGTTTCAGCGTTGTGTTCCAGTACCGCACGTCACCATCCGTCAGGAATAAATTAACTCAACAGGAACACAAACACAAAGCCCAACAGCTGCTACCACGAGGAAGGAAAAAGGAAGGAAGGAAGGAAGGAAGGAAGGAAGGAAGCACTGCCTAAACCCAACCTGCCAATAATCGTACACGATTCAGCGATCTATCAACCAATCACGACACGGCGCTGGATCAGTCTTTGGTCTAAACCGGTTTGCTCCGCCGGCGTTTGGATTTCCAGGAAGTTCCGACGAGTGATGCATCTCCTTTAACTTTTTCCTCCAATCGGGGAGAACCAAAGGGTCACGCTGGGTCGGCCAATGAAAAAACAGGAATCTCAGTGGGACAATACAAGACCAGAACAGTGGTTACCGTAGAAACGACTGCCCAGTAGAGCACAGTGGTTACCACAGTAACAAGGAACCAGAGCTCTAGGCCAAGTGGTTCCCATCGTCCTCTGCAATGTAGCGGTTATTGTAGTTACCCAGGGCCAGTGTTCTAGAACTCAACGGTTGCCATAGCTACTGGAGGCCAGTGTTCTAGAACGCAACAGTTGCCATAGCTACTGGAGGCCAGTGTTCTAGAAGGCAGTTGCCATAGACAACCAGTGCTGCAGTGCCTTGTAATCGATTCCGGTTCCGCAAAAGGATTCTGGTCTAAAAGTGATACATTTCCGCCCCTTTCGATGACATCACTTGTCTAGTACTTTTGATTGGCCGGGCGGAGATGTGCACTACAACGATGCCACAGGTTTAAGTCCATCGCCGTGCTCTAGGTGGCGATGGTGGTGCAGCCCGGCCTTGCACACGGTGGCCACGCTGCAGTGCAGAGAGGCGACAGCAGGCGGCTCCTCGTCACCTAACGACACACACACACACACACACACACACACACACACACACACACACACACACACACAAAACAGGTTCATATTACCAATTTATTTCTAACCTTTGAGGTGGTGAGAATATTTTGGTCGGCTAGCCCAGTGTTCCTCAAGGACCGCCTGTCCTGCAGGTTTCTGTTTCAGCTCTGCTCTTGCACACCTGATCCATTTAAGGGCTTCATGCTGACTGGTTGAAGCCGATCTACCTGAACAGGGCGTGCAGGAAGATGCGTGGGCCTTAATTGGGTCAGGTGTGCAAGAGTAGAGCTGAAACCAAAACCTGCGGGACAGGCGGTCCTTGAGGATTGGGTTAGGGAACACTGAGCTCGAGCATTAAAGCATTAAAAACGTCCCCATGCTGCTTTGTCCTGTAGAGCCCTGTAGGATTTTCATTATGTCCTTGTTGAACAGTCATGTCAGAGAACCCTGTGTCCTACAAACTGATTTTCAAGCGTTTGGTTAGCTATACCAGATAATTATTTCCTTGGTTTCCTGCTGAGTCGTGTTAGCTTACAAATCAGATTGATTTTGCTTTTGCTCATAGTTAGTAATACTTTTTCATTGTCCACTGGTTTAACTCTTAAGAATTTAACTTTAGCATAGCCAGCTCTGCTAAATGTATTGCTGAGCCCTCACTGAGTGTATGTTTGCAGTAACATCAGTTGTTAAACTGTTATGAGCTATTACTGTGATTCTGTTTTATTTAAAACTGCTAAATTTTCAGTTGCTTTTTAAAACTTTAAAATACAGCAATTTTAATTTTATGTGCTTATATAATTTACATATAACCAGCTTTACTTTTAACAAATGTAACTTTTCAACAAACTGTCTAAAGATAGCGTTCACACAACATAATCTCTCTCATAATCTCTCATAATCTAAACTCTGGCTTGTGGCTCTACAGGAGAGTAACAGCCAATGTTTGTTACCTGGTCTTATTTTCAGTGAAACAACATTTAAATAAAGACTAGCAGCTTTAAACAGACAAACAAGCTTCTTTGTTGAAAATATTAAAGTCAATTTCCAAAACATTAGCCAGGGAGAGGTCAGCCTTACCCAGCCCGGAGGAAGATGATTCGCTGTCGGCGAGGGAGGAGGAGTCAGCCTGGTCATGTGACAGCCCGTCCATCAGGGGAATGGAAAGCTCCGAGGAAGGGACCGACGAATCGTAGATCCCTGAGTCACGAGGAGGCGGGACCTCTGGAGGAGGCGGGACCTCTTCCTCTCCCTGGGGGAGCGGGGGCGGGGAGGGACGTGGGGAGGGGCAAACCCCGTCCTGAAGGATGGAGGGAGCAGAAGAGGAGGAGGAGGAGGAGGAAGATTCTCCAGGCAGCAGGCCAGATATTCCAGACGTCGACCTGCACGAGCAGAAAACACCAAGAGGAAATTAAATTAAAGGCAGGCATTTTCCTAACATTAATGCCACAGTCAAAGCCAGATTAAATCCAATAATTAACTGTGTGATGGTCATGTTGAGAGAAAATGAAAAAAAACAACAGCACTCTCAGTTTGACCTCAAATCAAATTTAACTTGAAGTCAGTAAAAGTCAAATATGCCGATCAAAATATAAGTAAGTGAAATTATGAACTTCTGATAATAAAAATAACATTTTCATAATACTGACTAATGAAAGGAAGCAATAAATGGACAACACAATCTAAAGTGATTCTACAGGGTTCTGGATTCTTTCAGGATTATTTTGAGAAAATAATTATCCAGATTCGAGGACTTATGTTGTGGTCAGGACTCAGCCTTAACAAGCAGTACGCGCTCTATCTCGTGAGCTACCGGTGCGCCCCAGTTTTTTCATTTGACGCGGCAGAACATCAAAACACAGCAGCGAGGTGTGAGCGAGCACGCTAACGCAGCATCAGTGGCTAAAATGTGAGACCAGCCCAACTCTCCACGATCTCACTGATATTGTCAGGACAATTAATCACTTTTCAAATTTTCCATGTCTGGAAATCCAGTCAATAAAATTTCCCAGGTTTTCGAGAATGTGGGGAATTCCTGTTCTATTAAACATTTTTTTCACAATACTGTGTTCATGATTTCATGTTTCTTGAATGATTTCAGTTAATGTGCTGACTGAGCTCTGTTTTGATCAGAGGAAATCTGCAGCAGAGCAGAGAGAAGGACCTTCTGAAGTTCATAGACATCAGCAGCAATCAGAAAAACTGCATTAACACCAGCATTCTCCTTTTGAAAGCCTTTGGAGTACCTTGAGGTGGACCCTGGCCGGGACAGGGAGCAGCGGGGCAGGCTGGGGCTGGGACAGAGACCAGGACTGGCACTGGGACTCAGGTGGAGGCTCAGACTGGAGCCGGAGCCAGAGCCGGAGCCCGGGGCCAGCAGGAGCACGTTCCTCCTCAGCGCTCCCTCTCCGCCCTCCAGCGACGGAGTCCTCACCACCACCTCGTTCAGCACCAGGCCGGAGTCAAACCTGTCTTTAGGAGGAGACGTGGAGGAGCAGGAGGACTTCGGAGGAATGCCTGGGACGGGGAGGGCCGGAGACGAAGGTGACGAGGAAGAGGAGGACACCGTGGAGGTGGAGGGGTCTCCAACAGGAGCGAGCTGCTTCTCAAACCAGTCTGGGTTCTGGCTGATGTGCTGGTGCATGTTGCAGATGGCCACGTACAGCGAGCGTCCCGACTTGCTCCTGAAGTAGTTCCTCCTGGAGATGTTGGGAGGCTGCGGCTCGCGCTCCGCCAGGCTGGACGGGCCGGAGTGCAGACGACTGAAGAGCTGCGGCAGCTGGTCCATCAACTTGAACCTGAACACAGAAATAAAGTGCCGTTAAATCTCAAGAAGAAAATGGATAAACATTAATAGTGCTTCCACTCTGAACTTTGTTTCATCACTCTCATGATTTATGGATAGAGCACTTTCTGGTTTACTGTTTCATGAGGGAGTCATCTGAAAACACAATTGTCCTGTTTTTGATTATCTGTGGGTTCAAAATACTGACTAATTAATTTCAGATAGCGAAATTTATCCAAGATGGATATACAATGGATATATATTAAAAAACATATGTCTTCTGGGATTATGTTTAGTGTCCAATAATAATTCCATGGTATTGTATGCAGTAATAATCTGGATAAAATTGTAAATTCAAGTTTATTTACTACTGGAGTTAATCCTAATAGCAGGCAAGAAAACAACTCCACCCAAAAAACCCATCTTAACACGGGGGAAAATGGAAGAATATAAAGCAAGAAAGTAAAAATCCCTTTGTGTCATATGCAGCAATAATCCCACACTGTTGCATATGCAGCAATAATCCCACGGTGATACCTGGAGGCCAGACTCAACATGGTGGGGACGTCGTTCTCCGTCGAGTAGTCAAAGTAAACCGTCATGTAGCGACTCAGCTCCTGGGCCCCGCCCCCCTCGCTCTGCTTAGCCAATCGCAGCTTCTCGGCGATCATGGCCGCAGCCACGACAAACAGGTCGCCGCTCGCTCCGCCGGCGGGGGAACTGGTGTTGTTGCCACGACGACTGACTGGCGTCTTCCCTCGGCGACTCTTCTTCTCGACGTAGTAACTACAGGGGAGAACAGAGCCGGTTAGACTAGACTAGAACAGACTAGAACCCAGTAGAACACAGTAGAACACAGTAGAACACAGTAGAACAGAGCAGAGGTTACCGTAGGCCCTTGGAGCAGATGGTGATGATGTAATTGGCCTCGTCCAGCTGCCTGCTGAGCCACGACATCTGACCCTCCCTGCACATCTCCAGGTGCTCCCACAGGTCCAACACCACCTGAACACACAACAGTAACCCACATTAAAGCTGCACCAGGTGACTTCTGACCACTAGAGGGCGCTGAGAGCTCAAACTTTGTTTCCTGCTTCTGGGTTCCCTGCAGATCACTTGTACAAAACTGAAAGTTGTCACCCTCCACACCACAAAGAAGCAAAATTAACAAAATAAAGCAATGTAAAATAAATTACTAAATAAATAAAAATACTGAAAATTAGCAAAAGAAATTCCATATAGTATAATAAATGTTTGTAATTATTACAATTATATATTTAAATGTAATTACAAGACAATTACCATAAAATTACCCCACAAATATATAAAGAAAACAATGAAAATTATCACAAAATTACGGAAAATATGGTTTTAAAAAAATAATAATGATAAAACAAAAAAAGGAAAAAAGAAAAAGAAATAAGGTGAATTTTGTTCAGTGGGTTAAATAAAACCTTTCAAAATAAAAGCAAACTGACAATCTCCTGGGTTTCGCAGGCTTAACAAAAATCTCACCACAAAATGTTGGAAGTAAAATTAGCTAAGACCGTATCTTATTATGTAAAAAATTGATTGAGTTTTATTTATCCATTTTTTAACATTTTGTTTTTACAGATTTCTCTCTCTCCAGCGCTCTCTGCAGGAATCTAGACACGCCAAGAGCACACGCTCAGAGAAATCCAGCCAAATTCAGCAAAACTGAATCAAAAATCTAAGATATATTAGTTTATTAATACTCATTAATACTCATAGTGGTGCTGCACCAACATGTCACCTGGTCAGTTTACAGCTCTGACCACAAGGTGGCACAACAGCAAAATGAATGAAACTGCCCACTGAGGTTTCAGAGGGTCACTGCGTCCAGAGGACACTGTTCAACAGGAAGAAACGCATCCGTAACGCCGAGGCAAGACACGACGACTGGCTGAAGTTTTGTGGTGCGTTTGAGATTACAGTGTTTGTTTTGCTGCTGAACATAATTCATCACGAGCTTCACATGTCAAGGGGTAAACAGCCGATCAGAGGCAGCCGACTTTTCAGACGGTCAAAGATTAAAGAAGGCTGCATATTTCTCTCCATATACAAAATATTAATTATTTCAATCACCTCAATCAATCAACTGAACTGAAAATACTACTACTACTACTACTACTACTACTACTAATAATAATAATAATCAAAATTTGATGGATAACTCTCAAAAACTCTTAGATGTTTGGTGGTCACTGAAAAGGATTTAAATTGTGAACAGGAAGTGCCTAAGCCTTACAATCAATTATTATCAATAGGCTTTTTAAAGAAAACAAACATTCATGAACAAATATGTATGGTTTCTTTCTTTACAGGTTGGAAGATGACATAAACAATCTAAGCCTGTAACATGTGAATGCTATTAATGATAATTAAACTGATAATTATTACTGTGCCTTCTATATATTTTAAATGTAAGGCACGGACTTCCATTTGTTTTTTTACAGACTTCTTATCTCATAATTAGAATATTACTGGGATGACTTACATTAACAAAAGGGTTACAATTTCCAGTTTTCAAAAATTTAATAACTGAAGTGATAACTAAAGTGATAAACACTCAAAATGTAATAGATAACTTTCATTCATCCACAGATGTGTATATAACTGTATGACTCCTATGCAACTCCCATCAATATAATAATTATCATGTTTACAGGAACAACGTATTACATTACGTTTGCAGGAAATTTATTATGTTACACAGAGAAAATTGTTATTACATTAATGTTTTTTATTACGCTGGTGGGAAAATATTACTTTGACATATGCAGCTCACACTGTGCATCTTGGTTGGTTTTGTCAGTGCTGCTGGTGTCGATTATAAATGAAGACTACATTTCCCATAAGGCCCGCTGCCCGCCGTTCTCTCACCTCGCAGCCGCAGAAGTCTTGCAGGAAGTAGGCGAAGCTCTGGATGACGCTGGTGTGTTTGGGACAGTCTCTGCTCGAGTAGCACAGGAAGACTTTGGGGCGGGGCCACGGCCGCTCCGTGCTCAACGCTGCGCTGTGATTGGACGACTCGCTGCTCTCCTCGTCCAATTGGCTGTAGATGTTTTCTGAGAGCAGAGGGGCAAAAATGTTCCGGTTAATGGTGTTTCAAGAATGAATGACATGGAAAAAAAAATGAATAAATAAATCAGTTTAGATGTGAAAGATTACAGAAATACACGTAATGTACACAAAAGAGAGATTATAAATTAATCTGGTAATGATGAATCTAATCTAATCTGCTCAAGCGTCTGCTCTTACCTTGCTGCTTCTTGCGACACATGACGGTGAAGAGCGTGGCGAAGGCCGACATGATGACCAGCGGCACCGTGATGGCCATGGCTCGGATCGGCCCCGCCCACGGCGAGTGCACTGGGGCACGAAACAAACACACAGCATGAGACAACAGGAGAACACGGACCGGACAGGAAGTTTAAAACAGCGGCTCTAAAGTTTTTCCTGAGTTTTTCAATAACCAGCAGACGCACACCTGAGGTGAGTCTGCCCTGAAGGGACCTGATGTCAGGAGATGATTTTTTTAAAAAACAAGAAATCAGATCCAGCATCACTGATCTGATATTTTAATATATCATTTTAATCCTTAGAAATACTAGTACATCAGTGCACTCTTTTTTTAAAGATGATTTTGCAAATTTTCTTATAATTACTTTACTTTTTTCTCCTTTATTTTTTTCATATCTTTGTAGTAATTTTTTATTTACTTAATTTTTTGCTAATTTGCTCATTACCTTTTTATATATATATAGGTTTTTTAAAAGAAATTAAGTGAATCTGTGCAGGTTTCAAAGAATTTTGCTGAAGAACCCCTAGAGGCCGGAGCCCACTTTGAAAACCCTGGTTTATAAGACGTGTGTGTGTGTGTGTGTGTGTGTGTGTGTGTGTGTCTCACTCTGGCTGACGTGGTACTGAGTCTGCCTCCTGGTCGTGTTGGTGTCGTCTCTCAGCTGACAGGGAACACAGGACACACACATGAACTTTAACAGGGAAGGCACTGAGCCTGCTGGTTAATCAATCATCAATCTATCAGTTAACTGATCTTGTATTTGATCGGTTTGTCTCAAAGACACAGAGACCTTTTTAACCAGAAACCTGAGAAGAAAACAGCCTCTATCTTCAGCTGTGTCTCTGCTCTCTGCTGTGATGCACAATTCATTCATTATTCGATTCGTTTTCTCATCAGTTACAAGTTTAGTGACTGATTCATCATTTTTCACATATAAACACCAAACATCTGCTGGTGACGGCCACATAACGGCTAAACGTTGCTTGTTTTGCTTCATTTCCATAGAAATTCAAATGGGCAGAACCGGCGAGGGACTTTTTTTTCTCACACCCGTTGCCATGACAACAGCTGTAGCGCGCACTGATGTCACCACGTCGGCAGAGGAGTTTGTTTGAATAACTTTATTGAAACTTCCACGGTGACGCTGGCAGCAGCAGGATGGATCTCTCCGTCACACAGCAACAACCAAGGAGGAAGTTTAAGTTACATGTTAAATTAATTAAAATCAGCTTTAATATCACTGGAGGCCAATTCACAGCCTGTCTTGGCTTAGAAACACTTTCTACTTTATCACTGTATTCAGTATTAATGACTTTAATCAATCTGAATTTGATTTTATTGCTGATTTTGTTTCAAACCTCAGTTTTTATGGCTTACTTTGTTTTTTTGTTTTTTTATTTTGTTCCAGCTTCTTCATTCTTATTTGATGGTGTGCAACTTATTTTAATTTTTGTCTGATGTCTGACACTGTGCAGCACTTCGGGCCGCACTTGTATTTAAATGAGCTATATAAATAACCTGTTTGATGATTTATGACTTATTATTTCATGTCTCAGGCTAACGTTAATATTAGCTGATTAGATATGAGCTAATTGACTCCCAATCAGCTGCTGTGGTGTCCATAATGTTACTGAAGCAACCTGCCGGGTGAGACTCAACTCCTCCCAAAACGCCAACGCCGTGACATCAGCTGAACGTGCACAGCTGTTCCCATGGCAATAATCCATATTCAATACCATACTTATGTGCAATAACCTATAGTGCAATAACTCCTGTCCATGTTTGCACTTGTACATATATTTTTTCTTTCTTTTTATTCTATATATATCTATATTTATATTTATATTTATATTCCTTTCTTTATTTTTCTTGACTATTTGCTCTTTTTACTTTACACTTTGAGTGGGAGTTGTTATTGTAACGAAAAGTAATTGCGCTACAGCTGTTGTCATGGCAATGGGTGTGAGAAAAAGGCCCTCGCCGGTTCTGCCCGTTTGAATTTCTATGGAAATGAAGCAAAACAAGCAAAAAATCAATAAAGTATTCTGATTCTGATTCTGATTCTGAGAACCACCGGGACACGACCAAAGGCCCACGCCGGCTCGACGTGTTTGACTTCACATTGCATTATAAAGTGAGGCCTGTGGGGTTTGTGTGTTCACCTCGATGTTGTAGGTTCCCGGGGCGACGTCCTGCAGCACGCACGTCGTCCTGGGCTGGCTCAGCTCCTGCACAACACAAACTTTATTAATACATGCAAACATGTCAGCTGACGCCTCGCTGTGTGTGTGTGTGTGTGTGTGTGTTCAGACTGAGCACCGGGTCAGTGTGTGTGTGTGTGTGTGTGTGTGTGTGTGTGTGTGACGTCTCACCGGCTTGCAGCGCTGCAGTTTAAACGGCCCGTCCTGCCGCAGTTTGTAGTAGATGTAGTAGAGGCTGAAGCTGAAGGAGGGCGGGGCGTGGTCGAACACCACGTGGAGGTTTGAGCCCAGCTGGGACACGTTCAGCGTCTTCGGCTTCCAGACTGCACACACACACACACACACACACACACACACACACACACACACACACACACACACACACACACACACACACACACACACACACACACACACACACACACACACACACACACACACACACACACACACACACACACACACACACAAACAATCACTTAATTTGCAGGTTTAACTGGATTTTATTCCCTTCATGACCTGGTGGGAAAGGGACCTTGGCGTGGAAACTGCAGAAAATGCCTGGTGTGAAATATTTCAGAATGCAAACAAAAACAAAAACAAAAACAAAAACAAGAAACAAAGCAAAAACAAAAAAAATCAACAGAGCCAGTTGATTCAGATGAGAATTATCATTGTCGTCACAAACTGAACAACTGTCTCCTCCCTGCCTGAAGTGTAAAACTGAGGTTGATTGATTGATTTGACTAATTAAAAAGTAAAGTACACACATGAGCATACAATACAATATAATTAGTCAGGATAATGCAATAAAGTCACAAGAATTATTTTCATTGCAGTCCTTGAAATTCATGGCAGGAAGGCAAGAACAGGTACAAACAAGAAACTGAAACTGATTATTATAGTTCACTAACGCCAAACTAAAAACTAAAAGTAGGTGTAAGAAAACACTTTAGTTAACTGGAAAAAAAAAAAACTAGACTTCAGAGAAAAAAATACCTGAAATGATATTGTGTTCTTACAAAACTAACCAAACTAAAACAAAAAAAATATACACAAAATGTCTTTAGTTTTAGTCTTTAGTTTAATCTTGCCCTACGGGACAAACAAATTAAAAATATTACTGAAACTAATAAAGACTGAACTAAAACTAAACAATTTTAAACAATAAAAACTAAACTGGAATGAGCAAACCCACTCTGAAAATGGAAACTAAACTACAACTAAACATTTTTAAACAATAAAACTGAAACTAAGATGGGCAAATCCACTCTGGAAACTAAAAGAAACTAAACTGAAACGAAAACAAAAATTAAAAATGGGAAAAAAAATGTGAAAATTAAAAAAATACAAAATGTGATTTTTGATGTAGAGTTTCATGTGGACCTGATTTGCCTTTTTTCTGGCCTTCCTGATAGAAAGCTTATTAATGAGGTTCACAAACGACTGTTTAATTTAATTTACTCACACACACTGCAGGGGAAAACATCTTGTTGTCTTGGATTAACAGAAAAGTTGCCAACAAAGAAAATCTGGCATAAAATCACACATGAAGCCTCCTGAATGTGATGATAAATAACTTTACTAATGACTTTATTTTTGATTTTTTGCTATTAATAACTTTATTTACTTGTATTTAGCTAAGTCGTGCTCTACAAGTGTTACATATTAAATCTTTTGTTATAACTGCAGAGTTTGGCCTCTACAGATCTTGCGAGCCACGATGCTGCTCCTGGCCGTTGCCATGGTTTCCGGTGATTCTGTTGTCAGTGTTACCATGGTGACAGAGGAGCGCTGCAGCCAACAACAACAACATGAACTGACTGTGTGTGTTTAAGCGTGTGATATGCAGGTAGGAACTTACATGGTTTACACACCAGGTTGTCCGGACCCAGCAGGACCTCACAAGCTGCAACACAAACACACACACACACACACACACACACACACACACACACATTTAACTTAATACACACATCTTAATCTTTTATGTCTCCACATTTGGCTCAAACAACAGAGGTCTGCAGAAACTGAATCACAATATTTCGTTTAAAAAAAGTGCGGCAACACTTTGTGTCATTATCATTATTCAACCCAGCCGAACTTTGGCGGAGGCGGGGCTGTGGGCGGAGCTATGGGGAGAGTTGTGGGCGGAGCCTGGCGTTGGGACTGTAGGAACCGCAGCCACTCCGGTTGGCTCGGCAGGGTCACAAAACCTAACGAAGGTGTGTTTTAAACAGCGTGTCTTTGCTGTTATTACAATGTTCAATTTAAATCCATTTTCATCTTGTTCATTTTCTTCACTCAAAGACTTTACTCAGTTTGTCCAAAAGGATCAATAAAGTATTTCTAATTCTGATTATGATTTACATATCAGCTCGAATTTACTCGGTTTCAGCTTGAGCCAAAAAACAAGAATCCTGTCCAATCACAGCCGCCTTTGGCTCAGCGATGTTTTCTAATCCCACATTTTGTGATAAGAACGTCTCAGAGCCAAACTGCACGGCTACGCTCTGATCGCTCTCTTATCGGCATTTCATTTATCAGTCGCTGATGTTGCTTGGAGGAGCAGAGCGCTGGACTCACAGTTGGTCCGGAGGAAGGACGGAGGGAAGAAGCTGTCGTTCATGAAGGTCGGGAAGGGAACGACTCGCACCATGTAGTCGGTGTCGAAGGACAAACCGGGGAACGGCTGGCTGCTCAGCTTCTGGAGGGAATATCGGGAACGATCAATACATCAGGTTACATGCTTTAGTGTCACAGGCAAGGCCAGGCATGTTTATGTGTACAGCACCATTCATACACAAAGCAAGTCAGAGGCACTGAAATACATCAAGAAAAATAAAACACAGAGAAAACATGAAAACAAAAAAGAAAAAACAAAGCAAGAAAAGCTTAAATACAATAAAAGCAAAACCAAAACAACAACAGGCAAAATTTGCTTTATGACTAGAGGGCGTTAATGTGTGTGTTTTATTGGAAAGCTGTGGGAAATATTACAAAATGAACAGGGATCAGCTTCTATATATATATAAAAAAAATGTCATCATCAATAATGGCGGCCAGGGAGGGAACATCTTTACGCTCTTCCTTTGAGGTTTTAACGTGTTTGAGCAGGAGCGGAGGTATTTACAGTTTTATTGTGTCCAACATTTCAATCAATGACTCGTTACAGCAGAAACTCCCTGTCCTGACCAGGTTTTATCGAGTGAACGTGAAAACTGTGGCCTCACCGTGTTTCGGTAGGAGAAGGTGAGCTGCCGCGGGTCTTTGAGGACGAGGTGCTG
>NC_043984.1:34418729-34446229 GCF_902150065.1 Myripristis murdjan
CACACACACACACACTCAGCTGTATAATCTTTCTGATCTCTACACTTTGAAGGCTCTAGTTTTCTGTCTTCCTCTTCAACCTCTTTACTTTCATTTCTCTTCCGTCTCAACCTTCTCTCTCTTGCTCTCACTCTCTCTCTCTCTCTCACACACTCACACACACACACACACACATATACTATAGACATATATACATATATATGTGCACGCATACACTAGGGGTGCAAAACCAAACCAAAAAAAAAAAAAAAAAAAAGTAAAATCACCACACACTGTAAAAGACTGCAGCGTTACAAACACACCCACTGCACGAGAGCCATACACACACACACACACACACACACACATACACACATACACACTGAGCTGATGGATTTGTGAAGATATTGAAAATATTTTTGTTTGTTTTAAATTGTCGAAGCAGATTTCTGCCTTAGAAAGAATATTTGATTTCATTTTGTTATCCCAAATCTCTGAATGAAAAAAAAAATCCAAATATATCAAAACACACTGGAAATGATGTGAGTTTTTTTTTTCTACCTGATGGACAAAACAAACTGAACTGAAACCAAAATCATGACCCAAGAACTGGAACAGGAACCGTTACACCCCTAAGACACACACACACACACACACACACACACACACACACACACACACACACACAGACACACACACAGACACACACACACACACATATATACACTACTCACAAAAAGTTAGGGATATTTGGCTTTTGGGTGAAATTTATGGAAAATATAAAAAGTTCATGCTACAGTGATATTATATCATGAAAGTAGGGCATTTAAGTGGAAGCATGCACTGGTGATTTCCTCATCTCAAACAGTTTCTTGAAACAAAAGCCAACAACAGTGGTGGATATACCACAACAAAAAATGTCAGTGTCAATAACTTGTCATGTGCCCTTGAGCATCAATTACAGCTTGACAGCGACGTCTCATGCTGTTCACAAGTCGACTTATTGTCTGCTGAGGCATGGCATCCCACTCTTCTTGAAGGGCGGCCCTCAGGACATTGAGGTTCTGGGGTACAGAGCTCCGAGCCTCTACACGGCGACTCAGCTGATCCCATAGGTTTTCTATGGGATTCAGGTCTGAGAAAGTGCAGGCCTCTCCATCTGAGGTACCCCAGTCTCCAGCAGCCGTTCCCTAATGATACGACCTCGATGAGCTGGAGCATCAAACACCTGATGTGAATTTTGCCGTTAAACTCCTTGTTAGAGAACAGCAACTTGTGCAAAAAGTACTGAAACACTGAACAGTTGGACATGTGCATTCAAAAGTTTACAGAAGGTCACATTAAGTTCACCTGTAAAGGTTATAATGCATTTTAGGATCATCCTGAAATTTCACCCGAAAGCCGAATATCCCTAACTTTTTGTGAGTAGTGTATTTATAGACATTTTTAACAAGGTGGGTCATGATCTCCCACCTCTGGAAAATATCTAGAGACGCTACTGAGTCTAACAGGGAACAAACTGAACAAACTGAAACTTCTCTCTCTCTGAGTGGAGAGATGACAGACAGACAGGCAGACAGAGAGACAGGCAGACAGACAGACAGACAGACAGACAGACAGGCAGACAGGCAGACAGACAGACAGACAGACAGACAGACAGACAGACAGACAGGCAGGCAGGCAGGCAGGCAGGCAGGCAGGCAGACAGGCAGGCAGGCAGGCAGGCAGGCAGGCAGACAGACAGACAGACAGACAGGCAGGCAGGCAGACAGACAGACAGACAGACAGACAGACAGACAGACAGACAGGCAGGCAGGCAGACAGACAGACAGACAGACAGACAGACAGACAGACAGACAGACAGACAGACAGACAGACAGACAGACAGGATGTACCCAGTGGACTGGCAGACCAGTGGACGATCACGGCGGCCTGGCTGTCACAGGCCAGGTGGCTGAAGGAGACGTTGGTGACCTCGTGGATCGCATGTTTCCCCAACGGGTAGTTTAATGAACAATCTGCAGGGCGAGAGACACAGACAGAGAGAGAGGGAGAGAGAGAGAGAGAGAGAGAGAGAGAGGGAGAGAATATGTTTAGTAGGAATGATAAGTTATGAAAAATGGTTCGGTTGTGCCACCGTATTCCTTGTGGCATGACGATTGAAAAACGTTTAAATTGTTAAGTTGTTTATATCTGTATTGTTACTGTGTACATTGTATCACTAGTCGATTATCCATTTGTTTATTTATTTTTATTTTTCCTTTTTTTTATTTTATTTTATTTTTATTTTTATTGTCATTATCACTGCTATTTTCTTCGGCAATATAAGCACTGCCTTGTCATGCCAATAAAGCTATTTAAATTGAAAATTAAAAATTGAGAGAGAAAGAGAGAGATTAACAACCAAACCAAATCATGTTGCCGTTCTTGTGACTTCTCCTTCTTGTCAACCCAAATTTTCAAAGCTACACTGCGAGATGCTGCAAGCTGACTGAATTTTGCCGACGTCATTACCCAGAAGCCCTGAGCAGTGACACCAACACATCAGCCCGCCGCGCTTTATATCAGTTCATATCAGAGGAAACCAGAGACACAAAAGAGGAAAAGATGTTAACATTGGTGTGTGAGATGAGACGACGCCTGACAGCCAAGTCAAACATGTAATTATGTGAAAAACTCAAAAAAAAAAAAAAACACTGAGCCTTTCTTGACGTTTTTCCATTTTTGTCCCAAACAACAAAATCATAAACATGGAGGGCTTCATTTAAAAAAAAAAAAAAAAAAACTTGAAGTTAAGAGGGAAATAAAAGTTTGTGCCTTCAGTTTACGATGCAGCGTTTTACAACTTCACGTGCACAGGTCCTCAGACGCCTCTCACCTTCATCACAGACAACATTTCTGCACATTTTTGGAATCTGAAGCTGATTTTGAAAACTCTGAGGGGAGCCTGAACGTCTCAGAGTCAGAATCGGAGATATTTATTGATCCCTGAGGGGAAACCGGGGAAACGTCTTTGTCTAACTCCTCAGTCGACAGCGTGGCAGGTTGCTCCTCTTCCTCATGCTGTTGTCTTTCTGCTTCATCCTGTGCCTTATAAAGACGCTTTGAAGAGGAAGAGGAGGAGGAAGAGGAAGAAGAAAGGAGGAGCAACCAGCCCTGACCTTTCCCTTTATCTCCCCATCTTCGTCCTTCAGCCTCCTCTTCCTCCGTGCCCTTTCTCTCTGATAAGAAGGCACTGAAGAGGAGGACGAGGAGCAACCAGCCGTGACCATCTTTAACTTTGGAGCTCTCTTCCTCGTCCTCATCCTCCTCTTCCTCCGCTCCTCTCTTCCAGGCTTTAAGGAAGAGCAGGAGGAAGAGGAGGACGAGAAGAAGAAAGAACTGAAAAGGAAGGAGAAAAACAAAAAAAAAAATCACGCTTCCTCTTCCTCTTGTCCTCCAAAGCTTTTTTGTGAGATGGACGAAGTAAGGGAGGAAGAGGAGGACAAAGGAGGTCAGGGCTAAACTAGAATGGAGGCTTGAGGAGGAGGAGCGACCGGCCACAACCTTCTCCTTCATCCTCCTCTTCCTCCGCCTTGGAGAAAAGCGAAGGAGGAGGATCAGAAGCAGAGGAGCAACCAGCCGTGACCTTCTCCTTTGGCTCTGACCATGACCGGGCTGGGAGGAGGATGACGAGGCGAGAGGAAGAGGAGCACTGACTCGTGTCGTATCCCACGCCCCAACCTCTAAACTCCTCATCTTCCTCCTCCTCTTCCTCACCTCCGTTCTCTCCTCTCCATCAATAGGAAGATGGCCGGAGGTAAGAAGAGTTAGTCAGTCGTGTGTGAAACTCACGCCCCCTTCTTTCTGCTCTCTAAATCTAAAACTAAATCTTTTTTCCCCCTCCTCTCCCTCTCCGTTCATGGCTGGCTGCTCCTCTTTCGCTCCTCCTCCTCCTCCTCCTCCTCCTCTTCCTCCCCTTCTATCACGAGATAAAAGAAGAGAAATGTCGGGGAAAGCTCGCAAAGCGTCAAAGCAACATTATCGATTATGGAAAGCAGAGGAGGGGAAAAGAGAAAGAGAGGGATTTCAGATGGTGTTTTAGCGTCTCACACACACACACACACACATACACACACACACACACTGAACAGGTGCAATCACCATTTGAACACACACACTCATCCGTCCATACGCTCCAAACGCTCCAGAAACATGAGTCGGTGTCGTTTCCTTAAAGAAAACCCCCCGCCCGTCTCTGTGAGTGTTACCGCAGGACCTGCAGGACCCAGAGGAGCTTTTTCCTGCCGTTCAGCAAAACAGCACGACGACGAGCCCACTTCATTCACCAGATTTAATTTACATCATACTCAGAGTGGGAGATCTCACGGCGAGGACGGGAGGAGCGGATGGAAACAGAGGCAAACTCCTCAAAAACAGCCCGGGAAAAAAATAATAGTAATAATAATAATAAGATCTACACAAAATAATCCTAAAATATGATGGAGAGACGAGCAAAGCCAGAGATGATCCAAATAAACATCTGGCTCATTAATCCATTACCCATGTCATTTTTTCCGCCGTTCCACATATTATCCAATTTAATTCAATTCAACTTTATTTGTCCCCAGTGGCCAATTAAAGTTTTGGGGCGACGGTCTGCAAGACACACAGAGACAGACACGGAAAAAAAAAACAGAATATAAATGGTAGAAAATAAAGGAAGAAAAGAAGTATAAGAGAGCTATGTCTGGGTAATGAGTTTAAATAAATAAATCTGTGTGTTTGGAAGTCAGAGATGTCAAAGACGTGGTCCGCGGGCCAAATCTGGCCGACGAGCACGTCCTATCTGGCCTCCGAGATGTTTTGGAGGGAATGGAGAAACAACAAACATATTTTAACATCAAACTGGAATATTTGCATCCTTTTATTATCAGCTATGTGTAATAAGCACGGCTGCCTTTTTTGTTTTCACGTAAATTTGTACTTTCTTCCATACAGTGCACAGAAACACACCTCACTTCAGTACAGTCACATTTTTTATCCGCAGAATGGAGTTCACCACTGAAATCTTTAAGTTAACACACATATGTGAGATATGTTGTTGTGGTGTTTTTTTTTTGTTTTTTTTTTTAGATTCAGATTCAGATTCAGATTCAGAAAGCTTTATTTATCCCCGAACGACAATTCAGTTTCTACAGTCCCGACTTTACATAAACAAAACAAGCAAACAACACATTCTTCCTACACACAGTAACGCAGGAGGCAATAAATGACCAGCGGGGAGATGAAAATACAAACCCGACTTAAGGAATATAAAGAAACAGCTGTTTAAAGTGCAAAGTGCTTAAGAGAGTTCATACTAAATACAAGACTGACTAAAAGACATAGAAACAGCTGTATAAAGTGCTTGAGTGTATTGCACAGTAATGTTGCTCTGAATAGAGTCAAGTGCCAGGGAATATTGCACGCAGAATATAAACTTATACAAGAGCCCTGAGGGTTAAAACACAAAGGAGCAAAAAGAGATCTACTCTGCATTCAGCAACTTAATGGCAGAGGCAATGACCGAGCTGGAGGGTGGGGGCAAGTAACGCCGCCCTGACGTCATGAGTGTGAATTCTGCTGACAAATTCATGCGGTCATAGACGTGTTAACTCGATTATATAGTTTAAAATCAAAGGCCACAGTGGTTGGTGGTGCTGCGTTATATTCTGAGGTGTTTCTAATATTCTGCCCCTCCTTGTGTATGTAAATGGGGAGGACAAAAAATTAGAAACGCCTCTCAACAGGACAGTACTGTCAAACCAAACTGATGGAATTGACTTGAAAAAGGAGCGTCAATTTGCTCAGGATTTCTGAAATTACAGATTCTCGTTCATCATCAGATAGATAGATAGATAGATATACTTTATTGATCCCAACACCAGAATTTCCCTGGTTGGGATCAATAAAGTATATCTATCTATCTATCTATCTATCTCGGTGGCTCCAGAGTTTCCCCTCGGTTTTATTTCAACCAGGGAGGAGAAACATCTTCAAGGAGCTACAACAAAGTCCGACCCTCCCATCCTCGCAGGCATCCTTCTTTATTTACCATTACATCACTGCTTGTAGCTCATTTACATCACAGAGAGAGAGAGAGAGAGAGAGAGAGAGAGAGAGAGAGAGAGAGAGAGAGAGGAAGAAGCTCGTTCGGTCGTGTCATAAACTTGCCCTCTTTTGTCCTCGTCTTTCAAGACTCTAATTCTAATCTGTTCTTTTAACCAGCCAGCTTGAGGTGGAGAGGAAGGGAAGCACTGAGGTGTGTCATACCACCCCCCCAACACACACACACACACACACACACAATGTGTTTCTTCCAATTGTCATGCTAACACTCAAACCTCAGAGCTTTTGCTTTGGCTTTAAGTGTCTAGGGCTTACACACACACACACACACACAAACACACACACACACACACACCCTTTGCCAGTGGTTTTGCCTTGCATTAAGGCTGTAGCTGGAGTCAGACTCACAACAACACAACTCACAGTTTGATGTACAGGACCGTGTTCTAGATTATTAGATTAGTAGATTAACTTTTAATTGGTTGAAATTCTAAAGGACACAGCAGCAGCAGTTAACATCAAAGTCAACGTAAAAGCAACAAATTACAATAATCTGACCTCTGACCTCTTTCACTGGATCACTGCAGCAGCAAACAGTGATGTGAGACTACATATTGTCTGGGATTTTGGAGGTCATGATGTGACGATTATGGCATAAATGTTGCCTTTTCCTGGTTTTAAAGAGTGTATTATTGTAAAGAGGTGCAGTTTTCTGGACTTAGCACACTTGTTCCAGCCGTTGTAATATTTATCTCCAGCACTTTGGTCATAATAATCACATAACTAAGGATTATTTATCAAAAATCTTGTATGTAAATGTCTTACGAAAAACCCAGACATCATCGCTATAATATCAATATCAAAGTGTTGGGTCACAGATATCGCTATATTTCCTATATAGCCCTAGTGGAGGGATACAGCAATAAACAACAAAAATATAAATATGAACTGAGCAAACAAGATTAAAAAAAAAAAAAAAAAAAAAAAACACACACACTGCTGGCGGCAATGCCGGTGATGGAAGAGAGGATAGTTAAATAAGAGAGGGGATTAATGTAAAATGTGAACATTTTCTCTGTAAAAAATGTAAATCTTTCTGCAATTACCTGTATTCTGTTAAAAACTGGATTGTTTTAATATAGAATTCACTGAAAAGGAAAATAAATTGCCAAAAAAAGAAAAAAAGAAAAATCACTGAAAGTTTGAATTTTACTCCTACAAAAACTGGAGAGCACGACTCGCTGCTGCACCTGAACACATCGTTCCTGTAATCCCTTCAGCTTTGAATTTAGTTGACCTCTTGACCCTGCAAACATTCACTGATTATGGATGGATTATGGAATTAAGACTCTGCCTCTATCGACCAAATTTCATGGAAACCTCGTTCGTAAGTGTTTGAGAAATGCTGCTGACAGACTGGCAGGTGAAAACTCGAGCTCCCAGATGTGTTTGGATACTGAAATAACTTCTGGTATGAAAATTATGGGTCATTGCTAAAGCAACAGGACGTGGAGATCTTTCCTTTCAAAATCTGTTGTTTTTTTTGTTTTTTTTAAGAATCACTTCATCGGTGGTTATGAAATATTGGCAGATGAAAATCAGGCAGCAGTTTGGACCTTTCCGAAATGAAACCTGTCAAATTTAGCAGAGAAAAATAACAAAAATGACCCGTTTCAAGACGTCGTGCTCTCAGTGTGAAGTCGGCTGCTAAAATAGTGAAAGTGGTTGGAAGATTTGGACTCTGCTGAAAAGTTAGCTTCCTGCCATCTCACACGCACACACACACACACACACACACACACACACACACACACACACACACACACACACACACGGATCTCAAAGCCCTTCTCGCTCATGGTCACGGACAAAGGCGAGAGGCAGGGATCGGCCACGGCTCAGGAACTTGACTTTTAGAAAGAAAAGAACAAAAGAAGAAGAAGAAGAAGCGGGGGTGGTGTGTGTGTGTGTGTGTGTGTGTGTGTGTGTGTGTATGAGCACAATTTTACAGCTTCAGCTACAAGAAGTAATAAATTTAAATACATTAATCATCATATTTATATTTTATTCGACCTAAAGAACTAATAATTAAATTAAATTAGTGCAATGACTTCTGTTATGAGTTATAGTTTAGTGTCTTGTTTTAACCCAGTGACAGTCTGATGTCACACTGCAGCCTCTAAAATGACATTATGTCTCTAATATAATCCAGAGCTGCAGTCTGACTCATATTATCAGCATTGTTCAGCGGTAATCTGTAATCTAATCTCAGCACCAACACTTAAGAAAAGAAAAGAAAAGAAAGAAAAGAAAGGAAGTGACTCACTGTCAGCTCTGAAGGTGACGGACGGCCTGCGACCTCCTTCGTCTGCACCGGACGGGACCGCCTGCCGAGGGACAGAGAGGCACATTTTTCAGTGTTCATGTTCACTTTTTAATCATGAGTCTTTTTTTTCCCGCGAGAAAATAATTTTTAAATAGTTGCAGAATGATTTAATGTCAAGAGCAAAGCCAATGCAAAGCCGGCGCTCTGATTGGCTGCCTGAAACACAAGCCCCGCCCTTTTACCCCTGCACAGAAACCAATTGGTTGTAAATTCATCAGAACCCGCCGGCGTTTGGTTGCAGCTGACTTGCAAGCGTCAGAAGTCGGACCGTCCCATCATCACTTGAATGCAGCAGAATCTAATAACAGATCTGCAGTAAAAAGCTGTTCACTTCATTTTATTTACACGCACTTGAAAACAGCACTTGAATGCAGCACTATGAGCAGCCAGCTTGGATGTTGGACCATCTCATCGTCACCTGAACGCAGCAGAACTGTTCTGGCCAAAAAAAAAAAAACCCAACTGTCTAATGACAGGAATCCCAGTTCTGGATCAGAGTCTGTGCACCAGATTCCAGCTGCCAAGTCTGCAGGTAACCTTCTGAAATATCCTGCTGACAAACAGACAGGAATGAAAACAAAACCTCCCTGCGGGTTCACTGGCAGAGGTAAAATGACATGACTCTAATATCCGCTTTTGTGTCAGTGAGCTGAAGAGCTCAGCAGCTTCCTGCCTGAATCACAAGAGTGGAAAAGACACAAAACCAGAGGCTGAACACAAGAGAAGCACTGACAGGCACTGAGCTGCCGGAGAGTCTTTAGGGGCAGAATGAGCAGAATTTACTGAAAAACAATGAACTGATAATCCTCTCCATCATCACTGTGAGCCACTAGCAGTGTGTGTTGGTGTCTGTGTGCAGGGGCGCCGTATATGGGGGAAAAGTTAGGACAATTCCAAGGGCCCTTACCTGACAGGGGCCCCAAAAAATAGGTAAAAACTAATAAAAAATTATTAAACCATCATCGAGTAAATATTTTTTTTTTTTTTCATGGGGCCCAAAATTCCTGGCGGCACCCCTGTCTGTGTGTGAGTGTGTGTGTGTGTTGATTTGTATGAGTCCCTGCCCTCTGCCGGGATTTTCTGATTTTGCTGAGCTCAGGACTCTCCTGGGCGTCGGCCTTTGGGTAGCGGGTGTGTCGCTCCCAGCCAATCACAGTGCCAGATCAACAGCACCACATCCAATGAGAAGCTACGGAAATCGCAGCAAAAAAAAGGAAATCTAGTGTTTATTTAATGGTGTTTAGTTCTGTTTGATTACCCAGGTTTCCTGTATGGGGACTCCAGTTGCTGACCTGCCTGCCCCTTTAAGAAGAAGGAGTGCTTTTCCCCTTTAAAGTGTATCGAGAACGATGCCACCTGACATGGATTGACGTTAATTCCAGAGACCTTCCCTGATTGGCCAAAGCAGCAGGTGGCCAGGTATAAAAGGTGGAGGAAACTAGCAGCCTGGTCTTTTGTCTGTTTCGTACTCTCCTGGGAAACGGAGGGCTCTATGCTGTATTGAATGCAGCAAAATTTGCCGTTTTCCCCATTTTTTTTTTTTTTTTTTGTCTGAAAGAGACCGGATGAGACTGTTTTTGTTCTTTTTTTTGTGGCTGGCCTGAATAAATCGTTATATAGATAGAGATAGATAGAGAGAGATAGATAGATAGATAGATAGATACTTTATTCATCCCGAAGGAAATTCACAGTTTTCAGCAGTATCCACAGAGTACAAGATTAAATAAATAAAAAAATAAAGAATAAAAGATGACACTCGAGATCTAAAGATCTAAGTACCCAATGTGCAAAAAACAATGCGCAAAAAACCAAAAAAAAACAGTGTGCATCGATGTATACAATGTGCATAGATGTGGGCAGTGTGCAAATTTACAGTATAAACAGATGATACATAGCAGCAAGCAATATATACACTATAAACAAGGAATATATAAAAAATTCAAAATCTACGCCTGCTTGCTGGTGCATCCTTCCCACAAACACTACCTCCCATCCTCATGTAGAACATGACGTCTTGAGGAAGGTCCTTCTAACTGAAGTATCGACTAACTCTGAAATAAATCCAGGCTGAGGTGGAAACGTGTGAGCAGGAACTGACAAAGTGCTGATATAACTTTGTTGAAATTGTAGTGAAGTGTTTACGACAAAAGAATAAAATGTAGCTGATATCTCGTTTCATTTTTCTGCCCCGCTATCCATGCTGTTGAATTATGTTACTACAACACACTGAATGTCAGCATATTGTCTCATTGTCTCATGCTTTTATTCTGAAACACAAGCTCTGTTTTTAGAACTGGCCCAGTCTCATTTATTTTCCTGCCTGCTGATTGGTTAATTGACTCTGTTTGACCTGGTTTTCATGTTGCCCTGCAGGTAAACACACACACACATACACACACACACACACACAGCGGGGGCGTCTGTCTGATGAACCTGATTGGTTTCAGGTGTGTGTGTGTGTGTGAGTGTGTGTGTGTGTGTGTGTGTGTGTGTGTGTGTGTGGATATTTATGGTTGTCATGAGTGAGTCAAGGGCGCCAGCTGCCTCTGTGTATTTGTGTGCACTGTGCTTGGTGTGTTTTATGGATATCTGTGTGTGTGTGTGTGTGTGTGTGTGTGTGTGTGTGTCTAACACCTCCATAACAAGCCTGGAGAGAGAAAGTGAGTGTGTGTGTTTGTCATACAGGGTGTTTCATGCTTATTTGAAGGTGTTGTGACTTGACCCCCCGCCTCTCCCTGAACACACACACACACACACACACACACACACACACACACACACACACACATAAATAACGTCATCTTGTAGGAAATAAGATAAGGAATAACGTTATATAACATCCTATAATATAATGTGATAAAATACAATGTAATGTAATGTGATGTGATAAATCAACATGTTGCTTGGTTTTGTAAAACTCTCTTCCTGCTGGCATATTTTATTTTTCTACCATAAATTCTTTGTGCTGAGGCCTGGCGAGGCAGGAGGAAGAGTGTGAACACGCCAAATGAACAGCACACACACACACACACACACACACACACACACACACACACACACGAAATGAGGGGTCAGCTTGCGGTCAGAACAAGGCTGAGGGAATATTATGGTCTGCTGGGCCTGAGGCTACATATAAAAACCAGAGTTACACCTCTAAAAAACACACTTCTACCACACACACACACACACACACACACACACACACACCAATCAATAGTCACTATCTCTACATCTGACATTTTTTTGACAAGACAGACAGAGAGGGAGAGTCTTCTTCTCGTCTTTCTGTCTTCTTCCTGTTGCCAGGTGTTCCTCAGTAATAATAATCATTATCTCTCTCTCTCTCTCTCTCTCTCTCGCTCTCTTTCTCACGTGCACATGCAGACACACACACACACACACACACACACCCTGAGGCGTGATTCAGACTGAGCCACAACAGGAAACAACTGAACCGAGGTTCTGCTTAATGAACAGAGCAGAAAATGAAATAAAGGACAGACGAGAGGAGAGCAGACGATTAGGGTGGATTTGAGGAGCGAGGCGCTGCTGAATAAAGACGAATAGAACTCAGTAGAGCAGAATAGAATAATGTGAGTCCGCTCCAGACAAACTTGGCTCAGTGTGAACAGAAATTCCCAGCAAGAGTTTTAACCTGATTTCTCCAAACAAAACAGCTGCACAAAAACAGAAAACTGAACAATGCATCCACAACAATACAATAAAAAACCTTTTTTTTTTTTTTTTTTTTAATTACAGGAAAAAGTCCCACATCGCATCCCAGCTTTAAATAAATCAAGAAGGAACATGGTTGGATTTTTAAATGCCTCCGCCGTTCAAAGCGACCACAGCCTGAGAACAGACTGATGACAGCACCGGAGAGCAGAACGTGGTGAAGAAAAAGAAAATCAAAGTCTCAAGTGAGAGCAGAACTCCCCCTGGGAATCCCCAAACTGCACACACACACACACACACACACACACAGTGAGTGAGAAATAGTTGCTCTAGTAATCAGACAGCTAATTGCAGGCTCAGTTAGGAAACCCACCACAATGATTGATAACACCGCTGGAGGGAAGGAGGAAAGGAGGAAGGATGGATGGATGGATGGATGGATGAAGGAGAGGAAATAATAATTAATCACATTTGCATCGAGCGAAAAACAGCAACATGAAAGGAGCTGATGGTACTTTTTAAAGAGCACTGGAAGGAGGGATGGATGGGGAAAGGATGAAGACGAAGGAGGCGGTAATCATGATGAAGGCCTGGAGGAAAGGAAGGAAGGAGGGAAGGAAGGAAGGAAGGAAAGATCTGATGGAGCAGGAACTCCTCCAATTACAGCATTCAAGGTTCATTTATCAGACCTCTGCTGCTCTCATTCTCTCTCTCTCTCTCTCTCTCTCTCTCTCTCTACATCCAGTGGTTCAGCTCCTGTGGTTAGCATTGCCTGTTAGCTTAGCATAATGACTTAAAGTCTATGGGAGTCATTAGCCTGGCTCCATCAAAGTGGAGAAAAATAAACCTTACAGCAGCTCTGACGCTGTCTGAGTTACACAGTGGACCATGTGCATTTGAGATACACAAAAAATGAAGAAGTAAAGTTATGTTTGAGAAGTGGGAGCTCCTGAACCGACCTGTGAGGGCGTCAACATCGACGATAATCAGAGCAGAGTAAACATCAACACAAACTCATTATTAAAATTATAACAAGCTTCATCTTCATACTTTCACACAGTACACTACATAGTACACTATATACTCTCTATTATACTCTCATTTCATTTTACTTTTCTTAATTTTTGTTTTCAGTTCAGTTTAGCTTCAGTCCGTTTCCACAGTGGGTTTGCTGGTCTCAGTTCAGTTTTTCTTTTTTGAAAATGTTTAGTTTGAGTTGAGTTTTTCTCACTGACTACGTTTACATGCACACCATATTCCGGTTCGGGTCAATATTCTGGTTAAGGTCAATTTCCGGAATAAGGTGTTTATATGCGCTGTGGCAGCTGGAATATTCTGTTTACATGTTACTTGGCGTGTTCCCGTGTTTCGGCGTATTCCACTCTCTTATGTAATGCAACACTCAGCCTGCGGGGGGCAGCATCTGGTCTGCCGGAAATACAGAAGAAGAAGAAGAAGCTGTCACTATTTCTGTGTTTTCTCCCATCGATATCCTCCATGATATTTTCAGTGTCTGATCAGCTGAAGGCAGACTGCAGTCTCCTGGCTCTTGCTGCTGGTCACCATGTCGTTCTCCCCGCTTGCAGTAACCATAGCAACAAAGACGCCCCAGGATTCCTTGCGAATCGAGCATGAGCAGACGTGACTGAATATTCCGGTACGGGGCATTTTCAGATTAAGGCGTTTACATGGCACAGTATTCTGGTTGGAACAGGCACATGCCAGGGGTCTGATTCTGAATATGACCTTAATCTGGTTCGGTGTGTTTACATGACTCGTGCACAACCGGAATATTGAGGATATTCCGAATAACACAGGAATATGGAGTGCATGTAAACGAGGTCAGTGACTCCCAGGCATGTCGACGTCCCAGTCTCAATATCAGCACCAACGCAAACTCACACACACATCTGACCAAACTGACCAGCAGCAACACTAAACACATCCTCTGTGTATTTTTACAGAGGTATACTTGTTTCGCAATTACACAAAACTGTTTCAGTTAGTTTTCATTTTTTCTTTTCTTCTACAGTCTACTTTTTATTGTATTTCAGTGAACTAAAATGTGTTTTTCGCACCTAGTTTCAGTTTTTGGTTTAGTTTTAGTTCACCTTGCAATGAGCCAAACTCAAAAAAAAAAAAAAAAGCCCTCTGTAGTCCTCGTCCTCTCTCTCTCTCTCTCTCTACCTCGCCCTGATTTTGTTTAGAGGAACCAGAGCAGTTCCAGATGTGGGACAGAAAGCTCAGGAAGCACACACACACACACACACACACACACACAGCTGACCTCTGTTAACCTGAACATCGACAGATAATTAGTACCAGAGCATCATCAGCGTGCGGCTCATTAAGTGAAACCTTCCACCAGTTACAGTGAAGCGGCCTCACTTCCTGCAGGACGAGGTCAGAGGTCAGAGGTCACACTGGCCTGACAGCAGAGGGAGCGCATTTTCCTGCGACCCTAAAATTAGGGCAATGATGATGATAGGAGTTAGGGTTGTTGTTTTGGGGTTTTTTTATCTTAAGAAAAACAGGAATGCCACATATTTTAAGAACTCATTATTTCTGCACAGTTCAGTGTTTTAACCCTTAAAGCTGGAAAATCACAGGAAGAAAACTAGGAATTTTTATCTGGGATGTAAAATCTGGAGCGCCTCCATTGACAAAAAATGGGGCTCGGACTTTGTAGTTTACATTCTAACATTTCTGACAGGGAGGAAGCAGAATTCAAACCTCATTCAGATGTAAAACCTCACACGGAAATTTTACGGCTCAACAAACTGAGCGAGGCGTCTCACAGAGACAAGGGTTAACTTTTCATGTATTTGTTGTTAAAGCTTCCCAGGGCCTCTCACATGAAATAATGAAAAATCAGATTTTTCCCCACACACACACAATGCTTTGTAAGGAATTATTTATTATTATTTTTGCACGTTTCAGTGAAGGACATTTGCAATATTACAAAAGTCGTGATAAATGATAAAGAAATGAGGTGTGTGGAACAGCCATGAAGCGAGCAGGGCTTATTACATGTAGAGAAACTATTTAAAAAACTACTGAGAGTGTGTGTGTGTGTGTGTGTGTGTGTGTGTGTGTGTGTGTGTGTGTGTGCTTGGTTGATGAGGGTCTAGCTCAAGTCAGTGCTTCAGGGCTAAAAACTCAGTCCTGTTCCTCTTAATGTCTTCCTGTCTCACTCTCTCTGTCTAACACACACACACACACACACACACACACACACACACACACACACACACACACACACTCACACCTCCAAACACTACCACATGGGATGACATGACTGCATAGGAACCTGGGGGTTTAACCAGTTTCCCTCTCTTGCATGAATAATGAACACACACACACACACACACACACACACACAGGCGCTGTTTTTTTAATGTGGATCAGAACGTTCAGGAGAGGCAGATCCCATTTTTCCAATACAGGATCAAAACGATCTCAGGATTTTGAACTCTTTTTTTTTTTTTTTTTTCAAATCATGGTCAGATTTGATAATCCAGATTTCCTAATCTGGATTTGGATTTACTTTTAATTTCCTCCCACAGTTGTGTTTCCACTGCAGGAGCTTTCCCCAGGGAGCAGGAACCTGTATAGGGACTCACTGCGTTTCCACTGCAGGGACCGGCTCTAATCCAAGCTCTGATGGCTTTTTTTTTTTTTTTTAATCCCACAAAAAGTCCCTGCTCAGTTTCAGTGAAGCCAGCCCTCTACGTGGGACTAAAATTATTATCCTTGCCTTGAGCTTTGAAAAACCTAAAGACAGCATGTAATTAACTGATTACGAGTTGGATGGAATTACAAAATCCAGGTCCAAAATCGACAGCGATCAGAAAGTTTGTAATCTGTATTGAAAAGCAGAGTTTTCAGATTTAATCCAGTCAGATCACATTAATCCTGGAGGAGAAAAAAAACAGCCCCAGATGTAAAGCCAGAGATCAACAGATCCTTTAAATCATCTGACAGTCCAGGTTCACACTGATGGATAATCCAGATGCTGTTAGATCTGCTGAGGAGCTGGAACACACACACACACACACACACACACACACAAGCCTGAATGGAGGTAACAGAGATATATGAGGTACAGGGATCAATACGCCGCATTCAGACTTCTTCAGACTGTTTTTGTAAATGTACGTCCTTAATTTTTCACTTTGATGGAGCCAGGCTAGCGACTCCCATAGACTTCCAGTCTTTATGCTAAGCTAACACAAAATGCTACACACAGGAACGGAGTCCAGCATCTGGTCTCAGTCTGGGACGCCGGGGGAAAAAATGTTGTACTATTCCTTTAACAGAACAAAACATGAGAGCCGCCATGTGCCGTTACCTTTCTCACTTTAATATTATATATTATATACGTCTAATATTAACCAATGAAAATCCAAATTAAGTGTTTCTATTGGTCGGACTGGAGGTCAAAGGTCAGCCTGCATCACTGCTGACATTTTATATTTAGGTTTTACACCAGTTGTTAGAGAACAGAGTGTGTGTGTGTGTGTGTGTGTGTGTGTGTGTGTGTGTGTGTGTGTTGAAAGCAGCCAATCCCTCCCAGCAGGGAAACACACATTCACTAGGGAGAGAGAGAGAGAGAGTGTGTGTGTGTGTGTGTGTGTGTGTGTGTGTGTGTGTGTTCAGGAGCAGCCAACCAGAGATTTTCCCACCGCAGGAACAAAACCTGCTGCTTCCTCCACAACCTGCATGACTGCTCCTCAATACCCCCCCCAACACACACACACACACACACACACACACCCACCCCCTCCCCTGTCACCACCACACACACCCTTCTTCCTCCCTCCTCCTCATCCTCCTCCCCCTCCTCCTCCAAACCTCGTCCCCTTCTTCATCAAACCTCCTCTCACCTTCTCGTCTTTGCATTTATTGTGAACCGTCGCTCTCACCGATTCCCTCTCTCTCTCCTCTGCTGGTGCAAGGGGCGAGTGAGAGAGAGGGGGAGAGAGAGAGAGAGCTTGTCAATAGGCATCCCACATGAGTGAATCAATACCAGTGTTTTAAAGATATTAATGATAAAAAAATAATATTATTGTTGATGTGTTTTTAGCATTGGCACTCTGTAACTCTGTGCTGTTATTTTGATGCAGTCTGAGCCTTTATTTTGAAATACTGAAACACTTTGAGCGTCACTCATGATGACAAGAATGGTATTTCTGGAATTCCACTTGTTTTGGTATCATCTAAAATAATAATAATAATCATAATAATGATAATAAATTCTGGTATCATCCTGTCTTTGTTGACCTTTCAGCACCTTTGGCTTCGCCCGCTTCAGTTTGTGAGTTCCTACATTTCCCACAATTCCTTTCAACATCCCAAAAAGAGCTTTGTATTCAGTTGTTGGTGTTTACGTGTATCTGGAGATGGGGGAAGAGGAATACTCCAACATTTTGGGCAAAATCCCCTCTCACCCAGACTGAGACAAGATGTTCACCTCTGTGCATCCAGTGGTTTTGGACCTGGGCTAACGACTCCCATAGAATTCAAGTCTTTATGCTAAGCTAACACGAAATGCTACCATTGGGAACTGAACCACAGGACGTACAGAGGCGGAAATGGTGTTGAACATTTTGTCTCAGCCTGGGGAAGTCGGGAAAAGGAGATTTTTCCCAAAACTTCATAAAAATATTCCTTTGAAGTAAAGGGAGTTTTTCCAGAGAGGAGAAACACAGCCTGCAGTGCATCATGGTCTATCTGCTGCTCTCTGTGCCTCCTAATGATGATGATGATGGCACTGAGGCCCTCTGAGACTGTAAACGGCGACACTGGCTTTTAAATAAACGTGAACGTGGTGCAAAACAGTGTCTCGAGACAGAAGAGAGACACCAAAACTGTTTCCTGTTGATGTTTGAGATCGCTGGACGTTTTTCCTGCTCGGCTGCAGCTGCTGGAGACACGGTGTCGTCTCTTGGCTTGGAGGCTTTCCGTTCGCCTCGCAGCTGCTGCTCTCTGACAGCCACGGAAACAGGAGGCGGTGCGCTGAAATATGTGGACTACCGTGAACATGGTTTCACCGTGTTCACCTGCCCAGACTGACAGCCGCTGCGCACGTCAGTAAATCTCAGCAGCAGCGGCAGCAACACGTCGCTGTCCGTCAGGGGGAAAACCTCGCATCTCCAGAACGCCGGCTGTTCAGCTCAACACTCTGAAACCAGAGCACATTCATTTGATTTATTCCAGAAACATGGGAAAGGCAATGAGCAACTGCCTGACAAGAAATGATGCCGAAATTAGCCAAAAGTTACGAGAAAATGACATGAAAATTTGAAAAGAAAAAAAAAAACTGGAAATGAAATTAAGCAACTAAAAAAAGTCCTGAAAATTTAAAAAAGAAATTGACAATTAGCCAAAAAAGAAGTTTTTTTTCCTTTAACAAAATTTTAAATACATAATTATAGTCATTATAAATATTTTTCAGGACATTTTTCCCTATTTTTGGATAGTTTTCTATTTTTTTTCCTTTTTTCTATTATTTTTTTATTTTATTTTATTTATTTATTTAGTTATTTTTTGCAATTTTCAGGCCATTTTTAAAGCTAATTTCCAGGTCATTTTTTTTTCAACTTTTTTTTTTTATTTTATTTTATTAATTTCTTGCAGCATTTCTTGCCAAGTTGCTCATTGCCTGTTTTCTCCATGTTTTTCACAGAAATCAAGCTCAGGCCGTTCCCAAGCACTCCAACATGAGAAACCTGACGTCCCTCCAGATTTCAAAGTTTTAAACCCGGTTCATTCTCTGCATTTTTTTTTTCTTCCATTCCACATGAAAATCACCAAACTTGAAGAAGCGAGGCTTCCAGCCGACGGCAGCGACAGCCCGGTGTGAACGCTGAACGCCAACACGCGGGTTTCTCACACAACACGGACCCGCCGCGGCGCCCTCGGAGGCCCCGTGATGTTAAAACCAGACCGAGAGCGCTGGAGGATGATGGGAAACGAGAGAGGGATGGACGGAGACAGGAAGAAGCGGAGCGATTTCCCGGTGTGTTTTCCTCCGCAGAGACACACATCATGACTTGAGCAGATGTTAGCTTGCAGGGCGAAAGGACTCTCTGTCAAAATCATCAGACAACCATCATAAAAAAAAAAAAAAAAAAAGACGTCGTTGCTCAACCACTGACGTCCCGACGCGGCCCGGCCTCGGTTTCTTCTGTTTCATGATGAAATCTTCAGGTTCGTTTGGCTCCTGAAGGTCAAACAGCAGCTCATTTCCTGCATCCCTCACTGCTTTATCTCACTGCAGACGGTTTTCCAGCTTCTATTGTGTTTTATTGTACTGGCATTTATTTTTAATCTGTTTTTATTGTTGTTCCAAGTAAATATTCTGAAATAAATCCGGCCTAAATATTACAATTAACCTCCAGTCAAGAAGAGGGCACCAAATTTAACCTGCAACTGCTTTGATTGACAGGAGGCGGGGCTTAATGGAGCCACGGAGGACGCCGGGATTGGTTGCGAGATTTATTTTGGACACAAAAGCAAGGTGTCTTGCCCCTTCTTGTCCCGTCCCAGCTCTCACAAGGTCCCTGAACGCAACACAACACTGTCAGTGGAGGCGCTTTCAAAACGTGTCTGGAGCTGGAGGAGAAACAGAGAATCATGGGAAGGCAGGAAGACAGGGGGACGAGAAAAACAGGTTTGGATGTCCGCTGAGGGATGAAAACACACACATACACACACACACACACACACACGCACATGCACACGAACACACACACACAGGCCTGGAGGTTGCAGCAAAAGAGAATACTGGTGCTGAAGAGGGACAAAAGACTGGGAGGAGGCTGGGAAAAACAAGGAGAAGAATAAAGAAAGAAAAGAAAAGGAAAGAAAAGAAAAGAAAAGAAAGAAGGTACCGAGATAAAGGTTTTAGAAGTTTTCTGCGCACACACACACACACACACACACACACACACACAGCTGCGCTCTAACAACCTCACACCTGTAGAAAAGCAGGGACTTCACACCCACATCCCACTGCCTTTGATGTGTGTGTTCCTGAAAAAGAAGGGAAGAGTGGGGGAGGTGATGGAGTGTGTGCATGTGTGTGTGAGTGTGTGTGTGTGTGTGTGTGTGTGTGTGTGTGTGTGTGTGAGTGCAGGGGGGTGTTACAGGAAGGAATGTTTCAGCAGAGTAAACAGTGTGAAGCTTCCTGCAGAAAACACTTCAAAGCCAGAGAGAGGAAACCAAGATAATACAGGTCCACACACACACACACACACACACACACACACACACACGCACACGCACACACGGACACACTCACGCACATGTGCATGCACACGCATGCTCATAACATGCCTTCAGACACAAACAAACACACACTGCATCAAAGGCAAGTGGGAGTCATCTATCAACACAGACAAATTAAAACCTGTGACACACACACACACACACACACACAAACACACACACACACACACACACACAAACATCAAGTGCGAGTTGAAAGGTGAAAGCAGTTTTTCCGTTAATAAAAGACGCGAGTCACAGATTCTGTCCCTGTTAAAATATATTTTACTGACTCGTTTTCCTGCTTTCCTCTCAGATCGCACTCGTTTTGTTTCAGTTTTCATCGTCCAGACGTTTCTAAAAACCAAAACTTTGCTCATTTCATGAAACGACTGGTCAAATAATCGATTAGTTGACTGACGGTAAATTAATTAATTATAATTTTGATAATCGATTAATTGCTTTGGTCATTTTTCTGATTCCAGCGTCACTAAGATCACTGGGATGCTGAGACTCTCCATTCAGATGAGTTATAATCTGGCATCATGTGTGACACTTCACAGGCCAAATAAATTATTCGGTTAATTGAAAAAATAATCAATCAAATTATTCCTTTTAGCCCCAGTTGTGGGTTTCAGTGTTTCAGCTCTCCATCTCTGCACAGAGGTGTGTTCACTGTGACTGTCCTATTGGCCTTTTTCATTTTTTATCGACTTTATTTCCGTTCAAACATTATGACTCAGACACGGGAGTCATGGTGTGTGTTTGTCCTGAGGGCTCGAGTGTGAACGTCTCAGGTGCACACACACACACACACACACACACACACACACACACACACACACACACACACACACACACATACACACACAAAAGGACAAGTAACAACGGTAAGACAGGAAACAGCTTTTCCTCCTGGGGGTCAGAGGTCAGTGTCTTGCTCAAGGACGCTTCAGCAGGTCGGGGGTGGGGTGGGAGTTTGGCTCAGTCTGACAGGCCGGTGCCTTTTAGGACTTCAGAAATAATCGCATGGGATTTTTGATCAGAAACAGGCCGATGTTTACGGCATAAACAGCTGTGCAATAAAGTCCCTGCACCGCTAAAAACATCAGAAACCTGTTACACTGCAACTTAAATCAGATCTCCCCGCCACGGGCAAAACAGCTCTTTCATTGAAATGCTCACACACACACACACACACACACACAGGGAGAGAAAGAGAGCGTGGACTCCAACACTCGGGTATGAACGACAGAACATCTTTCAAAACTCCTTCACCTCTGGCTTCATAAAACCTTGTTAAAACCAACTTCTTTAACATGCTGGGGAAAAAAAAAAAAAAAAACACATTTTGGAGACGCAGTATTTCTACCTGACAAAAGCCACGAATGTTTCCCAACTCAAACTCACAGAACAAACTTCAGCCCCTTCACGCTGAACTGTGTGACTGACTTCATTAATCTGCTTGGAAATTAAGAATACAGCAATGCAGCACTTTTCAAACTCAAATGTTACCGTGTGCCTTACAAGCATGGAAAATAAAAATTAAAAAAAAATGGACGAATAAAGCAGAAAAATAAGATACAACACTGGACTACACCTTTTCCCACTGAAAGGGTTTTTTGTGGATTTAATCTTTTTTTTTTAAAGACTGACTGATAAGATTTGTGTGGGTAAACTCTCTAAACTGAGAAATTGGGGAAACCAACCACTGACCGTAGACTAAATGGCTGTTAATTTACAGGCAGAAATAAAGCTGCCACAGAGTGTCAGAGCTGGCCAGGGTCACAACAGCTCACATATCACCGTTTCCACATCAAATGCTTTTAACAGAACAGCTGTAAAGACAGGAAATCAGTTTTACTACCTGAAAACCACCAAAAAGCAGATGATGCAATCCTCAGAAACAAACTGGTGTAAGCAAAGGTTTCTAACTTTAATAGAAACCAGACTGTTTCAGCCCCGTGACGCTCACTGCGTAATTTACATGATGCGGCCGGGAGAAAATGTCTTAAGACAGGTTACTGAATCACTAGAATCCACCCTTTAATACAGCATCTATCCAATAGTTGCCCTGACTGCCATCACATTTAATTTTTGGCCATTAATTCCTCTGTTATTACGACTCTTCTTCATCTGAGACAGGCTTAACATATACGCTTTGGCAGGGAGTAGCCTACACAAAAGTTTGGATTTTATCACAAGTAAATGCTCTTTGGTGCATTGTGTGTGAGCCGAAGCCACCAATAGACACTACTGAGTGAGAAAATATCTAAAGTTCTGTGTGGAAACATGTATACGGTGACCGAACAGCTGGAAAACAGTAAGTGACCACATTTTCAAATGGAGTTCTGTACCTGTGAGGAGAACGGAGCGAGGCTGCAGCAGGTGAGGACGGCAGGCTCACCGACTTTGTCTGCGTTTAAAATCACTGCTGACAACAGGGCGACTTCAAAAAGCAGCCAGACTGTCTACATATGTAACTTATCACATTATCACGGCTGAAGACTTTTTACGCAAGCATTCCCTCTTCGCTATACGTTCAACACAAAAAGTTGTCGGGAACATGTCGGGACAAACGCTTAAGTTGTAATTATATCGCAATACAATGCCTTTTGTTGGGTTTATATGTATGCCGAATTCACCAGAAGACACTAGTAAATCGTTTGCTGCCCATTATTATGTTTTGGACGGTGTCTGTGTTTAAGGATGAGCAAGGAAACATAAAACTACATTTTGTTTAACGGAGTTCTGTTTATAGGTTCAGCATTGGAAGCACCGGGGCTGCAGACAGGTAGGGAAGGTAGTACGACTGACTTAGCCTGTCTTAGAAGACACTGCTGAGTACAAAGTTGAATTTTCCAACCTAATGCCTCCAAATTTAACTTTCACAAAGCACCGAGACACACAGGGGCTCAGAACCGAGGAGAAAATTTTGGAAAACAGCGGAGGAAGCAGCAGACGGAGCAGAAAACCTGAGGTGCACCGAGTCTGAAACTTGAGAGACTTCAGAAGACGCTGCAGCTTTTTTTTTTTTTTTTTTTTTTTTTACGGTGTTACAACGATAAAACTGCGCTGTAAAATCAAGTAAAAGTTGTGTTTTACCTTGTTGCTGCATCTGTCCTGGTTTGTCCTCCTGCTGCCCGGAGCCGCAGAGCCACAACACGCGTTTAAAAATAAAAATATCACAGAGAGGAAGAAGAAGAAAGTCCGAGGGGCCGCCATCACTTCCAGTCTGGATAACACTGAGGAGAGAGGGAGAGAGGTGTGTGTGTGCGCGCGCGTGTGTGTGTGCGTGTGTGTGTGTGTGTGGTTTGTTACCTGAGACGGCAGTAGCACCTCCCGCCTGCTAGAGGTCGCTGTTCATGCACTACACACTGTAACCTACTTTAAATTAAACTTTAAATTAAACTGTACTGCACTATTTATGTACAATCACAATTTTATAAACAATTTTATTTATGTATTAGCGAAAATATGGAAAGGGGTAAGGGGGTAATATTCGCATAAATAAAACCTCACATATCTGAATTTCTGAGTTTTTTTTTCTTGCAAATTTGTGACTTCATAATTGCAGAATTTTCAATTTTTTTTCCTCATGAATTTGTTAGTTTTTCTTGTAAATTTACCATTTCACACTCAGAGAACATCCAGTTTTATCCTTGTAAATTTACGACTTTAATCTTGTAAATTTACCATTTCACACTCAGAGAACATCCAGTTTTATCCTTGTAAATTTACGACTTTAATCTTGTAAATTCTGAGTTGTTTTTTTTTTGTTTTTTTTACTCTGGTCTGTTTCTTTGAATTTTCACCTCAGAGTTCAAACACTGCAGGAAGACAAATGCGGTTGGTTTTAATATTTTGACGTGTACAATACCGAATCAAATATGATAAAAACACTTAAAATAAAATAAAAAAATGTTTACATGAGGTAATATTTTGTTGCAATACCCTTATCACCTCCAGCAGAGGGCGCACATGAGCACAAATTGTGATTGTAGCACTGGGTTAAAGGGGCATTAGGTAATCTGTTTCTTTTATTGCCCTCTACTGGCAGACAGTAGGAACTACAACAGCACAGACAGACACATGGAGGGTGGAAAGAGCATCATATTAACCCACCAGAGGAACGGATAGTGTGTTGAAATTTCACCTCAGCGACAGTGAAATTACTCATGAGAAAAAAAATCTACTATGACTCAACCCTCAACATGCAGGCCTGTGTGTCTGTGAGCAGAAAGCAGAGCTCTGATTGGCCCATAATCTGCCCGTCAGTGAATATGACAGTCAGTGGGTGAACTTGTTTGTTCCTCCATGATTTTCCACACACACAAAAAAGATGTGCTTAGTGCTTTACAGCTAAAATTTGCTTATTTTGTGCCAAAATTTTCCTTTTGTTTGGTTCCCTGCAAGAAATTAGCATGTAATTCAAAGCATTTCTTTACTTTCTGCAGGTTAAACAAATGCATCCCATGCAAACATGAGTCATCATGAATGTGACAGAGAGCTGTATGTCTGTTCAAACAGTTTTCAACAGAATAGCAGCTGCTTCTGTTCTGGCTGCTCAAAACCTGAATCAGGCAGTAAAAAGCTTCAAACTTCAATTAACAGCTCAGGCTTTTATTTGCTTCAGTCACTGAATCCAACCGCTCTGCATTTGCCATGAATTTCTTTTGGATACAACCCTTGCTCAGCAAAGATGGGAAATACATCAAATGGTGTATTCAAATCAGTGAGTATGAATATTACCTGTATAAAAATGAGGCTACGTAATAACAAAAACAATTAATTTTGACCCGGACTCTAACTGAGACCGGCCTTTATTTGTGAAAACGTGTAGATATTACCAGCCAGGAAGAGGAGCTCGCCTTTTAAATAAAGTTTTACGTAAGTTCATATTTGTCAAATCCCATCATCACTGAGTATTTCTGTGATGTCATATTAAATTGCCATATCTCGACTTCTGTAGAAACAGCGCCCCCTGGTGTCAGCGATCTCATTTCAAAGTGTTGCGGTCTTGTTTGTAGACGCTGGTGTTGTGCAGACAGTGAGATCCAAGCATAGTCGGGACACATCACAGGGACCCGTATTTTTTTCATCTTGAAAAGTTAAAATTGAGAATAATTCCCCACTTTTTAAACAGCTAGGGAGTTAAAACTGCTCAAAACAAAGAATCTCACTGTGCCAGCTCAGGCTGTTTGTGTAATTTTATATTTTATGACAAAAGGTACCAGTTTCCCTGAACGACCCAGGATCGTTGTGCTGAGAATAGAAAATAAAATCATGTGCTCAAAATGAAAGAAAATTATAAATATTTCTGGAAAGAAATGCAAGGTTGTAGATGTGTCTGGTGTTGTGAAATAGATGTATGACTGGCAGGGTGAGGTGGTGCTGTGGGTTAGGAGGGTTTCCTCTGAAAGGCAGCGGCTTCAGCATCACACAGCATGAGAGAGAAGAAGCTGAACTACAGAAAAGAAAAGGGTTTTTTAACCAGTGATGCATGTGACCGGGACGCATCAGGAACTGCAGCGGCACCGAGGAAAACCGCTGATGTTGAGTTCTGTCTCCATCTGGTGGCCAAGAGTGGAACTCTCACAGCGACTGGCGCTCTCTCTGAACCTCCAGGGTGAAGACACAGACATCATTGTGAAATGGTGAAATGTGCTCACAATTTCCAAGATTAAAGTCATAACCTTACAAAAAAAACTTGGATATTTTCTGAGATTAAAGTAGCGAATTTATGAGGAAAAAAACTCACAAAAAACTTGGAAAACCTTTTTTTTTTTTTTTTTTTTTGGTAAAGGAATGGCTTGACTTTGGAGGATTGATCAGCCACACACTGCAGACGCTGCCACCTGCTGTGTGCCACGCCTGCAAAGTGAAGCCATTTGGTTTCTTGACCAAAAAAAGAATTTATTCTCATACATTTGTGTGTGATTTGTCTTGAAAATTTACCACTTTAATCTCAGAGAATATCCAAGTCTTCTCATTGGAATATTATCCGTATTTTTCTTTTTCTTTTTTTTGCTACAAATGGCTCTAATACACTGTCATAAAAAAGTGAAACAAGCAATTTTTAGAGTTTGTATCAGGGACTGGGAAGAGCTAAAATCTTCTAAATTTAATAAATAATTTCCATTTCCTGTCCTGGCAAAAATCAGGTGAGCTCTCCGCCCTGCCTGCGTCCCCCAGCCTCCTGCCGCCCCGTCACCCCAGAATATCTGCCTGCAAATATATTTTTGTCAACACAAATTATATTTCAGTGACAAAACTATTGTGATAGAGCGAGACAGACTCAGTTCTGGGAGAGAGAGAGCTCCCAGAATATCTGCCTGCAAATATATTTTTGTCAACACAAATTATATTTCCACGCACACACACACACACACACACACACACACAGCTGGACTGTCCTCAACACACACGAGTAGTGTTAGTTCTCTCAGAGATGATTAGAGTTATTAGTTATATTTGTGACTCCATCTCTGGTTTTATGTCCCAAGATTTTCATATAATCTAAGCTGTAACTCTGGTCGCCCACAATATTACTTTTTAAATGAATTAGATGTTGTAGTTTTGGACTCTATTAGATCCAGTAACAGTATAATAAAAAGTAAAGTAAAATATAGCTAAGACAATCGATTACTGTGACATGATGATGTTATTTTTATTATCTTTGATCCAGTCAATACTGTATGTTCACATCCGTGTAGATCTCACAAAAGATTCTGAAAATTATGACTTTATTTATTACTAATTTACTGAGGCTGACAACCAACAGTAAAGCAAGTGAGGCATTTCCACTTTTCAGTATCCTGGCTGAAATATTTCCAGAATATCCACTCTTCAGAAACCAATAAAATCAATGTTGTGTATTTAGCTTCATGTCCTTTAGAGTTTTTCCCACATAAGCCATTTCTAAAGGGTTTCATCAGCCCAGGAATTGCAGAATTTCCTCATTTTCTACAGTATGTCTTGCAGCTGATGGTAAAATATGTAAATGACTCAAACAGGCTGAGTGACAAGGTTTTCCCATGACAACAGCACCACATCAGGATACGTGACTATATCCCAGCCCAAACATTAAAACTCACTG